>NC_085843.1:19933034-19948034 GCF_035594765.1 Anolis carolinensis
AAGCTTTATTATTATTATATTGTGGGTGGGAGTTTTTATTTTTGGTGTTGTGGTTCTCTCATTTTGGGGGGGGGGGGGCGCAAGGGGATATCCAAATGATATTTTTGTTGTCCTGAACTTTTATTTAGCAATTCCTGGCATGAGTTGTAGCATTTTATTCCCACCCTGGGATATTTTTAAAAAATTAGAACAAAAAAGTGTCTTCTTCCCCATTCTCTGAATTTTCTTTCACTTTTTAAACGATGTTATAATGCATCTCTGCATCGGTGAAATTTCATTTTTGTATTCTAGAACAATTAAGATTTTATTTTAATCTGTAAGGAAACAATTTGATCTCCAGAATGCAGGGACACTTCAGCCAAAGATGTCTTGCTTTTAGAAGAGCCCTAGTGCACATCCAAGCTTTCATACAAATACAGTATATGTAGCTCTGAAACAAACAAGACATTGAAGTTTGCATGTGTCTCTCTGTCTCTTTTTATACAACAAACTGTATGAACTTCTTCTTCATACAGTGAAATAGACAAGGGCTTCACTTCTTCTACCTCTCAATGGGCACTAACATTTATATTCCCATTTTGCTTAATGGTTTTAGTACTATGAAAAGGAACAAGTGCCCAGCCACAGAAAGAAAGAAAGTAAGGCAGTGAAAGAGAGCGAAGGAGATGAATGTCTTGGGTAGTTCATCTTTGCAATGTTTTAAAAGCCTCCTTCAAGGCCTTCCTAGTATACGTCTGAGGTTTATTTCAGTGTCAAACCTCACATTCCAGAATTGTATATCTCTCCCTGGCTGATAACCTTGAGAGTCCCTTTGCTGATGTCTCAACTATGCCACATTATGTACATGGGGTGGGGAGGGATGGTCTGCCTGTTTTTCAATTCTCTCCACCTCTGACCTGTCTTCTTCTTTTTGCTCCTTTTCTTATATAGTTTATGTTGAGATTCTACCACTTTGCCACGTCATACAAAGATTTCTCTCTCACCCGTAGTAGCTGTTCCAGTTGTCATTTGTCTCCGCAAATGGCCAAACCAAAAGGAGTACAAAAGCAACACACATACACACACATATAAGCATTAAAAAGCACATCCAAACTTTTGATAACAGTAAGGAGATATAAGATATATATGGTGGGGTAGGTGATCTATATGCATATGTCTTACATAGAGAAGGAACTGGGTTCAAACCTTTCTATACCACCTGAAATTATGGAATGCTTTTGCCAGTCAGTGTAGATAAATATGTGAGAAGGCATAAAAAGAGCTTCCTATGTCCCTAATTCTCCCTTGTCCTATTTAATTGATTTATTTATCTGTCACCTTCGTCTTAGCATAGGGAAGTAAAAAGCATCCAAAAGTTAAAAGGTATCCACTGAAAGGCAAAAAGGAAAACCTGCACATCACACTAGAAAACGCCCCCTTAAAAGTTTACAAAAGTTTATAATATTTCACAATATTGGGATACATGTGGCCAAGCAACAATAGAGTGTGGTCAAGATGATGAAAGTTATTAAAATGTAGGAAGACACAACCCAGAAAAGGCTGGAACAGTTGGCTTTGCCATGTTTTTTATCATGTCAGAAGTAACTTGAGAACATACTGCAAGTCGCTTCTGGTTTGAGAGAATTGGCCCTCTACAGAGACGTTGCCCAGGGGACACTCAAATGTGTTAGCTGGGAGGCTTCTCTCATGTCCCCGCAAGCTAGAGCTCACCTCGTCGTGAATTCAAACTGGCAACCTTTAGGTCAGTAACCCAACCTTCAGGTCAGCAGTTCAGTCAGCACAAGAGTTTAACCCATTGAGCCACCGCTGCTTTGCCATAACATGCCAGAAAAAAGAAAAATTCCATCCCATATTTTCCTCTTGCTGAGTTAACTGGGGGCAAACTACTTTTGCACTTTGAATTCAGTTTAAAGCAACCAAAGTGAGGATTGAAGGGGAAAGTGGGAGAAGGACAAAACCGGAACATTTTAACAGCAGTTACTGGCCATGAAAATTTTCAGTGGAGGGTGCAAGAAGAAGATAGCTATTTTTCACATTCCCATACACTCCAGCTGTTCCAATATGACCAGCAGAGTCCCGATTAATCCTGTGTCATCCCACTTTTTCAGCTGATTTTAAAATGTCCCTGTTTTTCTCTCCTCCTTCAGCTTTTCACTTTTGTCCTTGGCTTACTTCAATGGCTACAGACTGAATTCAAAGTGCAAAAGTAGTTTGCAATCAGTTTACTCAATAGAATGGAGTTGCTGGACTCTTGCCATTTGCTATGTGGACTCAGGCAAAAGCAAAGTGCTGCAGCCTTTTCTAGTTTGTGTGCTCTTCCCCATTAATAACTTTTCCCATCTTGACCACACTCTTGATGCTGCTAGTCATACATGTCTGTTTTCATCTGTGAAATATTGGAAGGTGTGCATTCCATACTTCTCCGAACTTTGCAAGGCAGTTCTTGCCTCAGAATTACATAGACAGATCTAAATGTTTGTGTACAAAAAGGGTCAATGTTAGGTAAATGGTATGCATTAGGTAATGTCAGGTCCTAAGTATGAACACAGTGTGTGTGTTTGTTGATTTCATGTCCTGCTTGTAATATCCTAGAAGCATCTAGGCTCTTGCTCTTAGGAGGAGAATGGACAAAGTTGACCTCGATATGATCCAGTAATGCAATCCTTAGGAGAAAGATATGGGAACAGATAAAAAGGAGGGGAAAGGGGGATAAGCTGGCAACTCCATTTAGTTTTATTTCTTCACAGGCTCCGGGGGAAAGGAAAGTCCAGGCTAGAGAATTAAGTTGAAGCGACATTTTTTGCTCAGGGGAGTCCATGCTGAGAACTCTGCACTGGCAAAATCTAAAGTTCTCAACTCTTGGGCACAGTTTCTTACTGTGTTATCTGGAGTTAAGAGCAAACATTTGATAGTCTATGAATCTTGTATAGTTCTTTCGGTAGTAGCATTATTGTTATTTCTGAATGTGTGTATCGGATGGAATTCAGCAGTGCAATATGGATTCATATTCATGAATATTGCATAGTCATAATTGTGGCACTATTGCCCCAATTGTAAATGCCATCCCAAATGTACTTTACCAGGTAGCAGCCAGATCAGGTAAAGGTATATTGAGATGACAATTGAGGTACAGATGGATGGCATTGCCATCTCCTTGTGCCAGCCAGCAAGGCTACAATTGAGGAACTGTGATGGGAATTTTTAGGGGTGCATCTACACTATAGAATTAATGCAGCATTTTTTTTTAATATTTATTTATTTTAATTCATTCAAATATACATACATTGCAAGTGTTGGTTGCACACAGTGCAATACTTTCATCTATTAGTCTTTCATAATAATTTCTCAGACAATATATTATCAATAAGGTGTCACAGTCTTCTATTTGAATAGTGCATATAAAGATATTATAGACTCCAAATTAATATCTGTTTCCTCCTTGCCTTCAATCTATGTACATTTTAAAGTTAATTTTACATTGAGATATTGGATCATTGGTTACAATTCACTAACAAAGTTCTCTAAAGGTTATCCTCTTAAGTGTACAGTTATTTTGTCCATTATCAGCAAGTCTGTAATATATTGTTCCAGTTCTGCTAAGGAAGGTACATCTGAGGTTTTCCAATATCTAGCATATACTATCGAAACTGCCACTGTCATGTAAAACAAAATTCTTCCAAATTTCCTTTCCAGTTCTTCTTCAGGCATGTTCAAAATGTACATTTGTGGTGTCATTTTGAAATTTGTATTTAATATCTTTTCTAGATGTATATGAATCTGTTTCCAGTAGTTGTTTACTTTGTTGCATGACCACCACAGGTGGTAAAATGTGACTTTTTCTTTCCCACATTTCCAACATTTGTCAGTGCAATTGTACAGCAGCATTTTGACTGCCATAGATCAATGCTATGGAATCCTGGGATTTATAGTTTGATGAGGCTACAGCACTCTTTGGCAGAGAAGGCTTGCGACCATGTACAACTTCAGCTCCCATGACTGCATAGCACTGAACCACGGCAGTTAAAGTGCTGCCAAGCTGCATTAATGCTACAGTGTAGATGCGCTCCTGTTGGGTGCTTGGTGAAGTCAAACTCTCTCAGCCTCAGAGGAAAGCAATGGCAAACCTCTTGCAAAGAAAATCCTGTAATAGGTTGGTCTTAGGATAATCGTAACTCAGAAGTAAGAAACAATAGTTAACTAAGCAATGTAGAATTCCAGCCCCTGGTTAGATCTAACATGAGGAAGTAGAGAAGGATATTTCTAATGTTAAAACAACAACGTGCTATTCACACTTTGGTGTCATTTAAAAGACCAGAGGGATATTCTGTATATATTTAATGTAGAATGAATGCTCTGTTTTTGTTGCTTTGGAAAAAAATAGCACCTCACATTGTGATACTGCTAAAAAATAGGTGGGGAAACCTGTGCTTTTCCAAATGCTTTTCTGCTACAGCTCTGATTCCTCCTAATCTTTGACAGCACTTTATGAGAACTGGTATCCAGTATGATCTTGACTGGCCACATTCTCGCTTTTAAAGCTTTATTATGTTCAATGGGACTTCTGCCCAGGTAAGTATACCTAGGATTCATAAGCAAGAAGTAATGTAATCATTATCAATAGAATTAACCCTCAACATTTGTCGATTTGGTTTTTGCAAATTTGATTATTTTCAGATTTTTAAAAAATGTATGGTTTTCCCACCTTCATGTGAACTGCTGACCTTAAAGTTGCCAGTTTGAATCTGCAAGGCAGGGTGAGCTTCTGCCTGTCAGCTCTAACTTTAGGGGACCTGAGAGAAGCATCCCAGTAACATATTCCCTGGGCAATATCTCTGTAGATGGCCAATTCTCTCACACCAGAAGCGACTTGCAGTATGTTGTCAAGTTGCTTCTGACACAATAAAAATGGGGATATTCAGATATCGCACCTCTGACCCCAGCAAATTGGAGGGCTGAGTATAATAAGATGCTATTTTTGCTTGTGTAATGAGCAATGTTTTCATCTTGAGATAATTTTCAGACATTTCAATTCATTTCTACAAATCCTTGAAAATTATTACTATTATTATTTTAAAAAGAAGTCAAAGGTAATAGCGATTGTCAAAGAACAAGAGTCGTGCCCATTTCAATGGTCATAAATACTCTGGAGGCATGAGATCCTATTTTGTTTTGGAAGCTAAGCAGGGTCAGTTCTGGTTAGCACTTGGACGAGAGAATGCCAATGAATACCAAATGCAATAGATGACGTTTCAGAGAAGGAAAGCGGCAAAACCACTTCTGCACATTACTTGCCTATGAAACCCTATGAAATTCATTGCCGTTAGATGAGTTTAAGGCACATGTTTAATGCAACTCTCATTGGGACACTGCACTTTCTAACAAGTTAGACATTACCAATTAGAATTAAACCTCCGTAGTTTGGTAGGATTGCTGCCTAGGATGGATAAAATTACTTCTGCTGAGTTTAACATCTGTCCATAAAGTTATTTAAGAAAAGGTCAAAATATCAGGATGCAGCTCCTATCAATCACATTTTGAGAGTGCTTCTTCATCAGCAACAATCGTCCTCTTGATGATTGCTTAACTGTGCTTTAAATGAATATTTTACTGCACGTTCCTTATAATTAGCTATTGCCTGATAGCCCATCTGCTTGGAAATAACATGGGGTGTTTTGGTGTGCTCATATGAGTATAAATAGCTTTTTCACCATTATATAAAATAAAAGAGACTATGTTTTCTCAGGAGAGGAACACACGGCTTCAAAAGGGTCAGGAAAGTGAACCTATGATTCACAAAATGATTATTAAAAGTCCTCTGATACCTTAAAACATTTTATTTGGCATTACTTTTGTTAACTTCATCAGAGACATGGGATGACCTATTATTATTATTACACATGTGGGTGGATAAGTGGGTGAAGGATATAATCAGAAGGAACTAAAATGCCAAAAATCATGAACATTGATCATTATATGAAAAATTACCATGGGTTAATGTAGTTTTTGAATTCATTTCGTTTAGGATTGGCCACATTGCAGCTGATCAATGGAAAGATAGCTAATAGTTTATGCCACCAACCAACTATGACAAAATTCTTCCATTTTTTGATAGGTGACCTGCATTGTTGCTAAGTAATTAATCTTGGAAGCTAAGCAGGGTCAGCCTTGGCTAGTACTTGGATGGGGGACTGCTGTAGGCTGATAGTCCCATACAAATGATTAACATTTGATTTAATTACTTGATATGGATAGCATATTACTTGATATAGAGTCCTCGTGGACAACAAGTTAAACATGAGCCAACAATGTGATGCAGCGGCAAAAAAAAAGCCAGTGGGTTTTTGGCCTGCATAAATAGGAGTATAGTGTCTAGATCCAGGGAAGTCATGCTACTCCTCTATTTTGCTTGGTCAGACCACACCTGGAATCACACTGTGTCCAATTCTGGGCACTGTAATTGAAGGGAGATGTTGACAAGCTGGAATGTGTCCAGAAGCGGGTGACTAAAATGATCAAGGATTTGGAGAACAAGCCCTATGAGGAGTGGCTTAAAGAACTCGGCATGGTTAACCTGAAGAAAAGAAAGCTGAGAGAAGACATGATGAGGGCCATGTATCAAGATGGGAGGGGAAGTCATAGCAAGGAGGGTGCAATCTTGTTTTCTGCTGCCCTGGAGACTAGGACGCCGAACAACGGCTTCAAACTCCAGGAAAGGGGATTCTGTTTGAACATTAGGAAGAACTTCCTCACTGTGAGAGCTGTTCAGCAGTGGAACTCTCTGCCCCAGAGTGTGATGGAGGCTCCTTCTTTGGAGGCTTTTAAGCAAACGCTGGATGGCCATCTGTCGGGGCTGCTTTGAATGCAATTTTCCTGCTTCTTGGCAGTGGGTTGGACTGGATGGCTCATGAGGTCTTTTCCAGTTCTATGATTCTATAGCAATGTTTGATTAGCAGACATACATCAGAACTGTAGCTCTATAGAGGAATAGGCCAAATGAGGCCATCATCCCTCTATACAAATTCTGACTCTTCTAATTAAATTACCTGTCAGTGTACTCGGTTCTCTTTTTCAGCTCTAGCAGAAATGCACAAACTACTCACATGTTGTTTTGTTAGGTCCCTATTAGAGTCAGCCCTTTTCGTTTATCAGTACACATGTGTTCAGCTGGTATTTGCAGCCTTAGCAGCTTGAGTATGTATGTATACACACAAAAATAACTCCCACAGAAACTGGGGGTTTGTATTTTTTTTCTTGAAAAAAATTGGAACCAGCTGAACAAATCTGTAGGAAGTTGTAATGGGACAAGTGAAATGTATACTCTTCGTTCCTAAGGAAACACAACTGAGACGGTGGTGTGCCGTTTCACATGAAAAATGTTTTGAGAGGTCCACTGTTAGGTCCTAATGTTACTAGCACCAAGGTTTCAAAAAACATTATTCCAAGTGACAAACTAAAGGTCTAAATCCAATTGTTAGTCCCCAAACAGAATAGTCTAGAGGTATTCTTTCCCGCATAGTGTGAAAAGCTAGTACAGTGTTTCTGCCATGTTATTATCACGTTCAAATAATTTTCTAGAAACGCACTATGTAATAGCAGCCAATGGCTTGAGGATCAGCTATGGTTCATGAACTGCAACTTTGAGAACTACAGAAGCTCTTGTTCTTGCTAATTATCTTTGAGTTGACTTTGACTTGGCATCCTTATGAATAAGAGACCTCCGAACCATCTTAGCAACAGCCCTGCTCAGGTCTTGCAAACTCAGGCCCTTTCTGTACTACCATATAATCCAGATTATCAAAGCAGATAATTCACATTATCTGATCTGCTTTGAACTGAATTAGGTATGTATAAGTAAAGACTTCCACATTAAGTTTCTGACTCTGGGGTAGTGAGGTTCATCTCCATTTCTAAGCCGAAGAGCCAGCGTTGTCCTTAGACACCTCCATGGATGTTTCTCCAAGTCCCAGGCCCATTCTACAGTGCCATATAATCCAGTTTATCTGCTTTGAACTGGATTATATGGCAGTGTAGATAATCAAGTTCAAAAGAGATAACCTAGATTCAGAAACCAGAATATATGCCAGTGTAAATTCAAGTCCTAGTCTTCTTCTGCTTTCTTGACCACACTCACTATTTGATTAATGATTGAACCACGCAATGCAAAATCTCAAATTATTTCAATGTCTTCATCGTCTACTTTAAAATTATGTTTCCTTAGTAAATCTGTCTTGGTGCTTTCTACAATGCAATCCATGTGTCTCCTGTCTCGATCCATGGGGGAGGAGGATAAGAAATCACCACCATCACCAACTGCATTTCAGCAATAACTTTTTATATATTTTACTTATTGTTGTGTGTTTTCTGGGCTGCATGGTCATGTTCCAGAAGTATTCTCTCCTGACGTTTTGCCCACATCTACTTTTGGAACATGGCCATACAGCCCGGAAAACACACAACAACCCGTGATTCCGGCCATGAAAGCCTTCGACAACATATTTTTACTTATGTCTTTACATATATTTTATTTGTGCATTCAGTCTTTCACATATTTTACATTGCTCTGAATTTCTGTTTCAGGAAAGAGGTGGAATAAAATGAATTATAACTGTTTATCCTGGAACAGCTGGATTTACATTGGAATTTCTTAAAATATTAAGTGCGTACCCTCAAAGGGAAGAAGCCTCGGGTGGTAAGTGATGGAGGGGCACAACTACCCCAAACATTCCCCTTGAGTCTCTATAATTTTTAAGGAGTCAAACTGATCCAAATGCAAGGAAAAGATGAAGAGGAGGAGGAGAAAAAGCACTGAGGTGGGCAAAGCATGCATGAACATACTGGATATACTTTAACGTATATTACATATATACATCCTTTTCTTTCTGTAGAGTTTGAGAGCTCATATCTTTCCCTTCATTTGAACAAAAGGCAGGTTGCACAGGATTATGTTTGCTTTATATACGGATCTAAAATGAAAGATCCTTTGAAGGTAGTATTGTGCATTTTTAGATGTGCTATGTACCTTGACTATGAAATACGTGAGCACCATTTGCTCTTTTTCCCCAAGGCAGAACATATGTTTGGGGTACATATGTCTTCACTTACTTTTGCTTTAGCCTCAAACTATGGTAATTAAATTAATTGGAGTTTTGAAAAAATCAATCCTTCTTTTGATGTTGATGGAACTGAAGTATTACTACACACTGATCGTGGTGTTTGTTCCTAGGTTAAGGTTGTACCTGAATAGAGGCATGGTGATGTGCCCTGGAAGGCTTTTTACAAGCTGAGGCTGCATTATTTTTCACAGATAGGAAGTACATCTTCATAGCAACTCTTGTGGTATCAGTGAGTTCATTCACACTTCTTCATGTACTGAATGAAAAGCTCACAGGTCCGGGCCACCTAATAACTTCCTAACTGGCCTCTTGTATGTATACTAGGACCAAGATATTCAGCTGCCTGAGGCAATAAATAAAATCAAATGGTACCCACTCACAGCTTTAATAACTAAAGCTTAGGATGTGGGTGAAAATCTTGCATTCTCTTAAATGTTGTTAAACTTCCAGCTTTCCCCACTGTTGGCTGGGAGTTGTAGTCCTGCAACATCTGAAAGGCTGCATGATTCCTATTTGTGGATTGTAAAACCTTGGATTTTAAGGAATTTCTAAATATCAAAAAGATACAAGATCTGATAGTTACATAAAGGTAAAGGTAAAGGGTTTCCCCTGATGTTAAGTCTAGTTGTGTCTGACTCTGGGGGTTGGTGCTCATCTCCATTTCTAAGCCGAAGAGCCGGCGTTGTCCATAGACACCTCCAAGGTCATGTGGCTGGCATGACTGCATGGAGCGCCGTTACCTTCCTGCCGGAGCGGTATCTATTGATCTACTCACATTGGCATGTTTTCGAACTGCTAGGTTGGCAGAAGCTGGAGCTAACAGTGGGCGCTCACTCCGCTCCCGGGATTTGAACCTGCGACCTTTCGGTCTGCAATTTCAGCAGCTCAGTGCTTTAACACACTTTGCCACCGGAGCTCATAGGGACCACCAAAGCAGCATTGCCCAAACACGAGTCAAAGAACATGAAAGGCACTGCAGACTAACTAAACCAGAGAAGTCAGCCATAGCAGAGAACTTGATGAACCAGCCTGGACACTGCATATTATTTGAGGACATAGAAATGCTGGACCACTCTAAGAACTACCATGCCATTGAAATCCACAAGTATGTGGACCATTTCAGCAGAAAGGAGGAAACCATGAAAATGAACAAAATCTAGCTACCAGTATTAAAATAAAATCTAAAATCAGGACAGTAAAAAAAGAACAACACTCAGAAAGCAGGGGAATTCCAGACAGGAAACATCAGGGCCAGTTAACACCTCTCAACACAGGATTCCCCCAGGTAGGAAGCAGCCAGGCTTTGAAGCTGCAAATACATTTCATGCTAATCAAAATGATCAATTGCAACATTCACACCTGCCTCAAACAGACAAGTGTTCTTTCTCCCACCCTGGACATTCCACAGATATATAAACCTCCTTTGCCTAGTTTCCAGCAGACTCCACAACCTCTGAGGATTTCTGCCATAGACGTGGGCAAAACGTCAGGAGAGAATCCTTCTGGAACAGGGCCATACAGCCCGGAAAACTAACAGCAACCCAGTGATTCCGGCCATGAAAGCCTTCGACAATACAAGAATATTGTTGTTTTTATCCTCACCTGCTACTTTCATTTTTATGTGCTTAGTTATGACAGATGGTGCTTTTATAACTGTCATTTTTCTATTTTTAAAAAGCATTACAAGCATAAAAGAGCCATGGCGAATCAGACCAAAGGATTGTCAAGCAAAGCAGTCTCCTGTCACAGTAGCCAACCAGGTCCCCATGAGCCCCTTCTCACTTGTAATGAAACACATTTCTCCATTTAATTCCCCTCTCCCCACTAGGCTTCTATCTTCCTGCCAGGGCTCAATCTACATGCTGTATGTATTGCTTTTTAGCATTTTGGCTACGCTTAATGGATCTGATAGTTATCATCAGAGCATGATGTTAACGTATCAAAAAAAAAAAACCCACACTAGTTGCAATTGATATTATTTGTCAAAAAAACAGGGTGTCAGATGAAAAATCAGACAGGGCTACTGTACCTTTAATAGGTGAAAAGGGAATTTCAGCATGTGTTTTTTTTTTCCATGTCAGGAATGACTGCAAGTCACTTGTGGTGTGAGAGAATTGGCTGTCTGCAAGGACGCTGCCCAGGGGAAGCCCAGATGTCTGATGTTTTACCATCTTTGTGGGAGGCTTCTCTCATGTCCACGCATGGGGAGCTGGAATTGACAGAGGGAGCTCACACACTCCACAAATTTGAACCGCTGACCTGTTGGTCAGAAGTCCCGCCAGCACAAGGGTTTAACCCATTGCACCACTGGGGGAGTGCTGGCTGGACTGCTGACCTGAAGGTTGCTGGTTTAAATCCACGAGATTCGAGTATGTACCTTGGTCTGATCTTGGAAGCTAAGCTGGGTCGGCTCTGGTTAGTTCTTGGACAGGAGACCATCATAGAATACAAGGTGCCGTATGCTTTATTTCAGGCTGAATCTACACTACCATAAAATCTAGTTTCTGGAGACCCCGGTGGCACATTTATGTCTGCAGGACTGCTGACCAAAAGATCAGAGGTTCGAATCTGTCAGCTCTAGCTTGCGGGGACATGAGAGAAGCTTCCCAGAAGGATGGTAGCACATCCTGGCATCCCCTGGGCAAAGTCTCTGTAGATGGCCATTTCTCTCACACTAGAAGTGACTTGCAGTATGTTCTCAAGTTGCTTCTGACACAATTTTAAAAAAGCATGTGTTATTTGTCATGTCTGATCCAGCTGCTGAAATTTGCTTTTCTGCAACTCTTTGGCTCATTGAAGATATAGGAGCCAGTCCTATTTTCCACGTGGCACAACTAAGAGCCCTTCTACATTGCTATACAATCCAGAATATTAAGGCAGATCATCCACATTATCTGCTTTGAACTGGATTATCTGAGTTTACATTGCCAAATAATCCAGTTCAAAGCAGATAATCTGGATTTTATACCGCAGTGTAGAAGAGGCCTAACAAGAGGTAAGGTATAATCTGACTCTGTTATCACAACAGAATACCATGTGTTGCAACATATGAAGGGAAAACATCTGTTACAATATTGATGGGAAATGTGGAGACTTCCAGATGTTGTTGGGACTACAAACCCAGTAAAACCTAACTAATGGTGAGGAATGCTGGAGTTGCAGTACAACAGCCTTTGGAGAAATGATATACAGTATTTATTTTTATATTTATAGGATGTACAAGTGAGACTCTAGGTTTCGTCCCTTGTTCAGCTCTGGAAACCCACTGTGTGTGGCACATACTCTGAGCTCCAGAAAAACTTGTGGTTAGAGCCATTTCAGGGTTTCCGTAAGTCGGAAAAGACTTGAGGTCACACAAGAAAACAATATCAAGTCACTACTTGTTACTTGTAGCATCTCGATGTTTTGAAAAAAAGTAACTGGAAGTATCAATTCTATTACTTTCAAATCACAAGCTACAGTAGAGTCTCAGTTATCCAAGCCTCGCTTATCCAAGCCTCTGGATAATCCAAGCTATTTTTGTAGTCAATGTTTTCAATATATCATGATATTTTGGTGCTAAATTCATAAATACAGTAGTTACAACATAAGATTACTGCATATTGAACTACTTTTTCTGTCAAATTTGTTGTACAGCATGACGTTTTGGCGCTTAATTTGTAAAATCATAACCTAATTTGATGTTTAATAGGCTTTTCCTTAATCCCTCCTTATTATCCAAGATATTCGCTTATCCAAGCTTCTGCCGGTCCGTTTAGCTTGGATAAGTGAGACTCTACTGTATTTAAAAAAATACTGTAACTTCACAAGCTTCGCTGTACTCTAGGACTAGTAGCCCTAACTAGACTCGTTCTTATGTTCCTTCAAGCTGATTACTTTTTGCGGTAACCCTATCATAGCATTTTCTTGGCAAAATTAGTCACAAGCAGTTTATCACTGTCCTTCTTCAAGGCTGGGAGAGTGTGACTCACCGGTAGGTTTCCATGGTTGAGAAGGGTTTTGAATCCTCATTCAAGTCCAACATCTAACCATTATTCCATGCTGGTTTTATAACCTTTATGTTGTTGTTTGACCATCATTTCTAAAATATGGAAACACTAATATAACCTTATAAAAGGTTTTTCTGAGACTGAGGGTATGTGACTTGGCCAGAGTCACCAGGGCCCTTCCACACAGCTATATGACTCAGAATATCAAGGCAGAATAACCCACAATATCTGCTTTGAACTGGGCTATCTGAGTCCACACTGTCATATATTCCCGTTCAAAGCAGATAATGTGGGATTTTATTCAACAGTGTGAAAGGGGCTCTAGTGAATTTCCATGGCCAAACAGGGATTCGAATCCTACTCTCCATCAATGAAACCACTAAGCTACACCATCTCACTTTACCTGAAATAATAGCCCCTGAGCAACTGGGTAGTGATCAAATCTGTGTTTCAATCTGAACTTTAAAGGAGCTAAAGAAGGTGATGAACCACACTGTGTATTATTATATTTATATGCTTATATGCTTTTGGGGCCCCTGGTGGCACAGTGAGTTAAACCGCTGAGCTGCTGAACTTGCGACCAAAAGGTCCCAGGTTCAAATCCCGGGAGTGGAATGAGCGCCCTCTGTTAGCCCCAGCTCCTGCCAACCTAGCAGTTCGAAAACATGCAAATGTGAGTAGATCAATAGGTACCGCTGTGGCGGGAAGATAATGGTGCTCCATGCAGTCATGCTGGCCACATGACCTTGGAGGTGTCTACGGACAACGCTGGCTCTTTGGCTTAGAAATGGAGATGAGCACCAACCCCCAGAGTCGGTCACGACTGGACTTAATGTCAGGGGAAAACCTTTACCTTTACTATGCTTATATTTATATTTATTTATATCCAGCTTTTTCTTTCAACAAAGTTCAGACTATAACTTAATGAACCCTTCAGTGAGCTAGGCTTTATCTGCACTGCAGAATGATAGCAATTTGATACCACATTAACTCTTGTGGTTCAATGCTATGGAATTCTGGGATATTATGGTCTTGATGAGATGTTTGCTCTTCTCTGCCAGAGAGCTTTAGTGCCACAAAAAAACCCTGGATTGCACAGGATGGAGCTATGACAGTGAAAGTGGTGTTAAACTGATATAAATCTTCAGTGTGGATGGCTTCCTAGAAACGATTAGCAGAATATGTTCCAACACACGGACATCCAACTTACAAATGACTCATAGTTAAGAACAGGAGGGGGGGGGCTGAGACAACAGGAAGTGAGAGAAATTTACCCATCGGAAGAGAAATTCACTCCTGAAATTGTTATAGGGGAAAGGTGTCTCCACTGAAGCTTTATCAAGAATCCTTGTTTCCATAACAAGCTAAATTTTTCAAAATCCAATTCTCACAGGGATGGAAACTGAGTTGAAATATTCTGAACAGCAAAACTAACTCCACAGGGGTGTTAACCTTTCTCAAAGCTGTGTGTGTGTGTGTGTGTAAGTCGGAACAGGTACATTTTTAAGTGTAACTCCAGCCAAACCTACAGAACCTATCTTATTCATAACTTGGGGACTGCCTTATACACATACACAAACTGATTGCTGTTCCCAACACTATAACAAACCAGTCTGGGAGGCGCTGTAAACCAACAGCAAAAGTCCACTGCCTGTTTATTTGGCAGACCTGTAGATAATGTCCCTGCCCACCCAGAAAGCCTTCACCATTTATATTTTGCTGATGTTGGCCGATAGTGCCAGCCGCCTAATATGGTAGCTGTTTCTGTGTCTATGTGTTTTTTTTTCTTTTTTCAAGAGGAACAAAGAGGGAAAAAAACAAACTCCTGAGTCTCTTGCCTGATGCTTCCTCCTTGGGAAGCCGTGTATGCACATGGAGAGGAAGTTGCTTTCCTGTTT